>NC_081180.1:236486843-236522722 GCF_029867415.1 Vicia villosa | reverse complement strand
CCTGTCATATAGGATGATGGCATTCCATAAGTTTGTTGGTTCCAAGGTCTATAACGTTTGAATCCTGTTGGTCTGGGTATGAATGGTGGCACCTGACTTGTAAAGTTTGTCGAAAACGACGGGATTGTCGAAAAGTTATCTTTTATGATGATTAGATTCATACTTTTTGAGTTTTGGTTCTTTAACAAAATGATCCTAATCTATGGCTGATTATAAAGTAAAACTAGACACAATGCAATGAAAGAAATTGCAAAGAGTAAATCGAAATGGTTAAACAATAAACATAAATGGCTTTGACAGAAATATAAAGGAATTAAACTGCAAATGTAAAAGATTCGACAAGAAAATAATGGAATTTTAAAAGACTTTATTCTTATAAAGGAAAGAAAAATATATAAAAGGTAATGGTGTTACACGTACATTTCTCAGCGAAAAACTCTTTCTCTAACACTTGGTACTTGAGTGATTTGTGAGTAATTTGTACAAAATGAACACCCTTGGATCCTACTACTAAGACCCTTATTTATACTAATTCGACCCTAACGGTCCTACTCTAACAAAATTCCACGTTGCTCGCTTGCATGCGCTTTGAATTCCTGGGGCTCCACATGTACTCCTTGATTCAAACGAAACTCTTTGAATTTCAAATCTTCATGCTCGAACCTTCTTCGACTCGCAACAACGTGTCCTTTATGAGAATATATCAAAATATCATAAGTTTCTTCAACCCTTAGATTTCGAAGGCCACCCATTCAAATTCAGCTTCGATCTAGGAAACCTTCATGATATATAACAATCTCAAAAATAGCCATTCAAAGCCATTCTTTCTTCGAGACCTATATCTTCGAAGAGCATAAATATTATTTGAAATCTCCAGCTAACAGTACCATTAGGGCTTAAGCCCTCTCCAAAATGCCAAATAATGGGAAATAACAAGGCTTAAGCCTTCAACAATAGGGCATAAGCCCTCAACATTTTGCCAATCTAGGCCAACAACAAGGCATAAGCCTTCAACAATGAAATGTATGCGACATCTACGTGTGACAACATAAATATGCAATAACAATGCATAAGCCTTCAACAATTATGCCACTCCAAGCCATCATCATCATTATGAAATAACAAGGCATAATCCTTCAACAATTTCCAATCAAGACCATCAACAACATCATTAGGAAACATCAAGGCATAAGCCTTCACCAATTTACCGATCAAGGCGAACAACAATTATCATCATCACACAGCAATATCATAATACAACAACATTCATTCATCATGAACAATAAGGTATAAGCCTACACAATAATCCTGTCATTTCAGGTCAACAATAACAATCACATCACAGTAATATCTTCTACAAATTATGGAAATATCATTCCAATAACCTTCTTATCAATTATCACCAAAATCATCGCATTATACGCAACACTGACACATGAAATATCAATTAACAGCAGAAAATTATTAATTTAAAATCCCAAAATTATAATCATGTTAAAGATAGTATTTTTAGCTTTCCAATGGTCCAAATGGTACTTAAATCGGACTTACGGATCAAAAGTTATGAATTATTTAGGAAATTAATTTTTGAAAAAGTGTCAGGTGTAACGGGTTACAGCAGGGCTGTTACCCGGTTACACCTTTACATATCTACCTTCGCTATTATTCAAAATCTGCTGTAACCGGTTACAGCAGGGCTGTTACCCGGTTATATCACCCAAAAACGCCCAGATTGTCTATTTTACCACACTGTAATCGGTTACAGCAGGGCTGTTACCCGGTTACAGTGTACCCAGAATCAAAAATATCAGTTTTGACAGCATTTTACTCTATTTCATTCACCCACTTTCAAACCAATTCAATACATCTCTTAATTCTTCATTTTACAAGTCTAATAACAGTGTTCTAAGATATCCAATTGCACATATCCACTTCATCAATTGCACCCAATTCACCATCAATTCACAACATTCATCAACATTTCATAATCCAATTTCAACACAAACATGAGTATAAAATTATGAACACCTAACCTCTATCATACCCATCATCATGTCAACCCTTAGAAAGTAAGAACCTCACCCTTACCTTAGTAATTTATTCGGCGAAGATTCCTCTCCTTCAGGTTCTATTGCCTTCTCTTCATCTTCCTCTGTGCCCTAGCTTCTTCTCTCTTCTATGATCAGTTGAACAAAATTATGTTTTCACTTTTCCTTATTTTCCAAAATATGGTCCTTAGACCTCTAATATGATCTTCCACTTATGCCCTCACTTAACCACTTAAAATTACTATTAGGCCCTTCACATCTCTACACAAAATTATTACTATTAAAATTACTATTATTTTCTAATAATAAAGTGCTTCCACTAACTAATTAAATAATCAACTAATATTTAACCATTGCTAACTATTAATTAATTATTCCAATTGTTAATTAAATAATACTAGTGATCACTTAATTTCCTCTACTCCTACATCTACCTTTTTCGAAGGTAACTAACCCATTCTAAGGGTATCATAACACATCAAAATACCCAACAACATATATAATTCACATCACCACATAATTAATAATTGGAAAAATGTAAATAAATTCGGGCGTTACAGAGACAGTGATGATTTTAGGAGTCAAACGATCTACATTTATCAACCAAGTTGGTATTCTTCCTTCACAAATATCTTTAGGTACTTTAACCGGAATTTTTTTAACTATGGCCAAAGGATTTGCTTGATTATTATTGATATCCATATGTTCATAAGATGCATAACAGGGAGCATTGCTGATCACTAGAGGAGGCTTTAACGTCCAAAGATCCATCACTAGTGTGATGACAATATTCATACCCTCAGCAAATTTCTCATTAGCATGAGTACGACATACTTTCTTGAGTTTGAGAGTCTCAGAGTTGAATCTCCTTCTGAACGCATCCCAAAGGGATTCTGAGGCCACTGGGCTCCCGTTAGTTGCACAATTAGCTTTTAGTCTTGCAATCAAACCCTGCATCTCTGTATCAAAATTCTTAAATAATATATCAACATCCGTTGGGGTAGGTTCAGGATGTTGATGTTTAATGGGTTGTACTGGTTCAGGTTCAAGGGATTTTTCTGGATCAGGTTCATGGGATATTTCTGATTCAGGTACAAAATACTGTTCTTGTTCTGACACTTCTGTTGGTTGGGGTTCTGGAGAGAAAACTTCTGTTGTGATTAGATGTGGGTCTGTTATGTTGACTGATGAGTTTTGTCGTGATGGCGAGGATGAGATAGTTTGAACTTATGATGATAATGAAATGGGAATATGTTGTAGGGAGTGAAGTGAGGTAGTTTCAATTGGAAGTGGTTGTGAGAGTGTGATTGATCCTGAGGGATCCTGAGGCTGTGCAGGTATAGGACTGCATAGTTGAAGGAAAGCTTATAAGGACTTAGAGCAATTCTGGGATGGGTGTCTTTCTGGGAAGTTTCCCGAAAAGCGTGTGAGTGAGGACAAATCATGCTGAAAAGACATGTGTTGGTTTGTGGGACCAGTCGATCATCCTGAAAGCAACCTGGGACGTTACATTGCAAACCGTAAAGACCAATCATAAATATCTTCTTGAGAATTCTAACTAAAGCCCTAGTCTCTCAAGGAACTATCAACTCATAAGTTAAATAAAAAGGTTTGTGTTTTCTTAGTTGCTTCTTCAAAGCGGATTACAGAAGTTTAAATACAATCAATTAACACAAAGAGTGTTAAACAAGTATATGAAGAATTCTGACTAAAGCCCTAGTCTCTCAAGGAACTATCAACTCATAGGTTAAATAAAAAGGTTTGTGTTTGCTTAGTTGCTTCTTGAAAGAGGATTACAGAAGTTTAAATCCAATCAATTAACATAAAGAGTGTTAAACAAGTATATGATCAAAATCTCACTTGCTGCAAGTTAACGAACAAAAATTCACTTGCTTACAAAATTATACAGAGAATTATCATAAAAATTTGCGTGGAGTTTCAATGTAAGTTTTGTAGTGTTCTTTAGGTTTTTCTTCAATCTTCCAAGTCTTCCTTTTATCGCCAAAAAGAAGTCTGTTGAAGTGTATAATAGGAATACTCAATTCCATCTGTTTTGCTCCATGGTTAGTGAGGTAGTGGTCGACAACATCGTACAGAAGTACAATCTTTGTGCCACCCTATCCGAGTAGTGGGGACATTTGAATGTTGTACTATTTCCTCACGTAAACCAATTTGGATCTTATCTTCTAATATTTACAGGCTTCTAATAGTTAATGTTAAAGAATGCTTAGAAGGAACAAAACTTGAGACACCATAACCTAAGTATTCAGAGTCTTTATAACTTGTTGATTCACAACCTTGTCTTCAAAGTCTTCAGCACTTGGTATTTGAACCTTCACATTCTAAGTCATCAGAGTTTTCAAAACTTGTTTGTCCATAATCTTGTCTTCAGAGTCTTCACCACTTGGTCTTCAGGATCTCATTTGTTCAGAATCTTCAAAACTTGTTCTTCTAGAACCTTGTCTTCAGAATCTTTAGAAATTGTTTTTCCAGAACATTGACTTCAAAATCTTCCGAACTTGGACAACACAATCTAATAGCTAAAGGAGTCCCCAAAAGCTCTTCCACGAGAGTCTCGATCATAATCTCCATTACTAACGTTCATAAAAAACATTGTTATAGTGAACTCCCTGTTGGGAAATTGCTTATTCCTTCTACCTCATAGACGTTGTACTTGTCAAGAGATGAAATAATAGTGCAATTTCAAGTTAATAAGTAAAATAACACAAAAAAAATTAAATGTAGTATTCAAATTAAAACTCGAATATAAGTTATTTGACCCTTGTCATACCCCAAATTTGTCCTACCCTTTAATTTTTAATTGACTTAAGCATCGCGATCATCTGCATACCTCCATTAGGGCATTAACATGACCTCGCATTCATGCATTAAATAAACATACACATATCATGGGATCAGTTGTCATGGACTAGGGTTTATTTCCCTAGTTATTTGAATCGAGACTCTTTAATTAGGGTTTCGAGCTCGTGCACACTTCATCAAGTCTTTTGTTACAATGGTCATACAATATTTCAAGACTTTGACTCTCTCGGGGAGATTGTTTCTATTACAAGTGTTTGGTTTGATTTTAAAAGACCGAAGAATAAATGGATTGAGGTTCTTAATGTGCTTGCTTAGAAACGAGTGAATTTAAAGATATGAGCTCAGGGGTTAACTTTTGGTCAACAAAGTCAACCATAGAAGATTGACTTTTGTAGACCAACTACTGTTGTTTTGCTCATCTTTTGGCATCTGGCCGATACTACATTCTTTGATTGTGTCATGTTGCCCATTCAAAAAGAAAGGAAAAGAAGATTTAAATTCAATATTCATTCAGGTATCATTCATGACCCACTCATAAGAATGTTCTATTCAAAGTTGCAAGCATAAATTCAAGGATCAAGAGTTAAGTTACAAATATCATCCTTTTTCCATAAAAAGATAAACATCAAGAACACCCCCAAGTTTCAACATTCATTCATGAACCATTCAAACAATTTCCTTTCAAGAACTCTACAATTTATCAAAATACAATGTCCATCAATTTCCAAACATTCGTTCAAAAATCCACATTCCTATTACACAATTCATATTACATTCATTCAAATACCGTTTCACAAATACCGTTTCAAAGTCCATTACAAAGAAAAATTCCATGATTCAACTACAAAAAAATTACAAAGAAAAAGGAGCCTGAGTTCATCTTCATTTTCTTCATGCTTCAATGCTCAAAGCTCAAAGGCTTCATAAGTTGTCCCAAACTTTGCCAAGGCTGCCAAGCTTTAAACCAAGCCAACTCTGCTGCCTGCACTTGAAACCGAACCGCCCATGCAAAAAGAAACCAGTGTAAACCGGTTCAGCATCATGGAACCGAACCTGCCACAGGACAAATTCATTTCAGCCCTTGCATCATTCAAACAAGCCAAAGGAAGATGAGGACAGAACTGAATCATGTAAAGAACCAGCTTCCCATAAATCCAAACCAGCACTATACCTGTTACAACAAATGAAAAATACATTTCACCATTAACACAACTCATCCATACATCACATACACATACTCCATACAAAAAAAAAAACAGTTTATAACAACCTATTTCTAACCCAGTTTCCATTCTTTAACTAACCTCCTAACTTTTTCAAACCAGTTTCTAACTACCTATTCATAACTAAATGTCAAACAGAATTGATGACACTTCTAACCACCTATACTTAACAGCAGTTAATTCCAACCAATTGCTAACTAAAAAAAACTTTTCATAATAGTCCAGCTACCCTGCGTTCAAACCACAGCTAATTTGTTAACAAACCCCTAACTCCCAGCATAGCTAACTTCAGTTTCACCAGCTAACCATTTTCTAACTGTCCTAACAACTTTCAACTACCAAACTGACATATAACAAACTCTTTAACTGTTTCAAAGCCTACTAACAGTTTCAACTAACTAGATTCACTCACCTATATCAGTTAACATAACCAACCTTTTAACATTTTGAACGGAACCTATAACCGTCCCTAACTAATCCTAACTTCTAACAGAATCTTCACAAAATAAACTTCTACAAACCAACTTAACTTCCCTAACAACCTTCTAACCATCTTAACTGTCAAAACAGAATTACCACACCCCAATTCACTTCACTCACTTCTAAAAATCCCAAAACAGTTCATAACCATCAAAATCCCTTGGTAACTAACTTTCATAACCCAAAGTCAGAATTGATCTCTACCCTCAGATCCTCTAACTGAACTCTCAATCCAATGGCCCACATTTCAGTCAACCTCTAACTAACTATAACTGATTCTAACAGCCCTATAACTAACTTGCCAACTCAGCCCACTGGTTTCGATGCAAGCTAACTGAAATAACTGATTCAGTAACTTCCTCAATCTCTAAGCAACAGAAAATCAAAACAGAAGTAACCACCTCCCACTCCGAATCAATCCTCACCCTCAATCCCTAACCTCCTGCTTCAAATCTAATGGCTCACATTGCCCTCAGTCGTCTATATAATCTCAATACACACGTTCACTTCACACCTCTCAATCACTCTCACTCTCTGCAAATTCACACTCTCCATTCTCCACCTTCAACCACTCTCACTCACGCCATTCCCTCCATCTTCAACCTTCACACGCTCCATTCACCACTTCATCATCATTCATCATCACATACCATCTTCCCCTCCACAAGCTTCACCATCTTCAATTCTACTCTAATCTTCTCCATAATCTTCATCATCAGTCGCCCTCAATTCACCGTAAACTCTCATACGCTCATATCCAGTGGCCATCGGAGCTTCGCATCGGAGCTCCGGTTGGTTGAGTTTAGCCTCAGCCGTATGCTCCCCAACAATTATCAACTCCCTGCAATCACACGCTCCATTCTCACCTCACCACAACAACAACGCAAGACGGCCAGAATTCAAAAAGAAAGAATAACAGAAAGGTAGAAGAAGAAGAAGATAGAGAGGAGTCACAGAAGATTACCTGAAATTGAAGTGTTTTCTCTCGCGTTCATTTCGCCAATACGCCATCATCGAAAGGAAGAGCCACCGGAGCTACTCCGGTAGGTAAGCAATCCTTTGATCTTTCTTCACTTTCTTCTTGTTGTATGTTAGATTAGTCTACCCCGATTCCTTCCCCGTGGTTACGCCTGGTGATTCGTTGTTGTTCGTGTTAGATTTCATTTTTCTTTGGATCTAGGGTTTACGATCTAGCAAAACGAGAGAGAATCTGAGAACTTAGGGTTAAGATTTGAAAGGAGGAGGTTAAGGTGAAGGGGATGACGAAAAGAATTCGAGTAAAGGTGAGGCTCCGCCGCCTCCGGCGCGGCGGAGCGATTTCTGGCGAGGAAGGTTGAGAAAGAGAGGGACTTGAGAGTGAGGCGAGAAGGAAGCTGAATAGTCACACAACCCTAATCTCATATACATGAAACGCACCGTTTCCCTTTTTCTTTTTATTTTCCTTTTCAATTTTCTTTTTTTTCTGTTATAAAAATTAAACAAAAACTGAATCCATGGAGCAATACATTTGGGCCCGTACAAAAATTCTGTCTTCACCCTCCATTTGAGCCCAATGCATCTCTTTTTTTTCTTTGTGCTGAAAATCAATACAAAAATGCTTTTTGGGCCAGACCTGGGCCCTGTGTCCCCATTTATTCCTCACACCTTTAATTCCAGTTCATACCCCCCTGGCTCTATATTTTAACTAGTGAAATTTAGTTTTTTACTTAGTCTTTTTCCATTATTTTTAGGCAATAAAATTGCTAATTTTCTTCCTTTTATTTTAGACTTTAGTACATATTTTTGTCATATAAAATGTTCATAAAAAATGTTAGCTTTAGGTTCACATTTTAGCTTCTTTAGCTTTATTTAAATTCACTTTCTCTCATAAAAAACCCATAAAAATAATAGTACTTTTAATTCACCTTTGTGCTATATTTTTAACTTGTTCTTTTTCATGTTCTTATGCTATTCTCAATTTTCTACTTAGCGCTTTATTTTTTCATGCTTCTTTTAAATCCTAACTTTAGGTAGAAACCATGATAACATCAGGTAGAAATCCCCTTCATACTTAGGCTAGTTTCTTTTTCTTTTATAACCGTAAAACATCTAAAAATACTTGAATAAAAATCCCCATAAAAAATACCAAGAAAACGCATAAAAATGACTAATAAATACTTTGACTAATAAAAAAGGAATGGAAGCTTGTAACTTCCCTTGCTTAAGGGATGTTCGAGTGCTTGGGGCTCCCTTGCTTAAGGGTTCCATTTCAGGCGTAAATTCCCAATCTTTAAAAAACACAAACCAAAGAGTAACTCGAGTTTCCCTTGCTTAAGGGATTTCCTCGAAACACTCGAACTCTCTCTTTCTCTCATTTCTTAAGGGCATTGTTATCTCCGCTCTATTGCATCCTAGGTCGATCCCTTATGCAAGAGCGCGAGCGTTAACTCCGCCCAACTAAAAAACACAAAAACAAACAGAAAATCTTGAGCCGAACTACGGCGCTCTGATTCCTGAAAAGGATACGTAGGCATCAAGTCGCGGGGCTTGAACGAGCACACTTGTAAATAATTCCTTCTTTTCCCCGTATTTCTTTTTGCATTCATTCGCATATAGACATAGACATAGTACACACCCTTTAGATAGAAACAAACACAGGTGGATACCATCGAGTACGATGGGCGCGAGGGGTGCTAATACCTTCCCCTTGCGTAACCGACTCCCGTACCTTGATTCTCTGGTCGCAAGACCCTGTTCCTTCCTTTGTTAGGTTTTCTGATATTCCTTTCCCTTATGGGATAAATATATTGGTGGCGACTCTGTTCATTTTTCGCGAGCGTGCGACAACCCTCACAAAATTATTTTTAGGGATTTTAGACCATGATTTGAATCATACACATTTAAATTTGAATCATATAACTTAATGTTTTATATTCATGAATCTCAGGTCCTATGATTTGAATATTGAGGAGTCAATTTGATTTATACATCACATTATTCAAATAAAATGGTCAGAGGCGTATCCAGTTACAAAAGACTTTGTGCAATAAACTTAGACCATAACATAATTCACTTCAATCATATAAAATAGTTTAGTCTTTTACTTTATTAGAATCATGGTTTGATTCAAATACACCATGTCATAATTCCGTGAGATAAAATGACATATGATTCAAGTAAACCAAATGAGTGATTCAAATTTAAGTGACTAGTGTAGCGGTGAAATTGATGAGAATAAAGTCATTGGAAAGATTTAACTCATTTTTAAACAGAGTCGCCACCGCACTTTATTGTTTCCAAAAGGAATGGATGAAAGAGCGAATAAAACCCACAGAAGTTTTTAAAATCAAAACTAATAAACTTATCAAAGATATGGCTACGGAGGGTTTGTTATACAAGGGGAAGATTTTAAGCACCCCTCATATCCATGGTACTCCATGGGAAACTCTTTGATTTGTGTTATTGTCTTTGTTTGTTCATTTTTTGAAAATCCCATGTGAAAAACTTATTTGAAATAGAGGGTGGGGATGAGAAGAGAAGTTTTTGAAAGTGAGCTCGATAAGACATCGCATCTTAGGTCTACATACTCTTTAACAATAGGGAAGTCAGAGCTTCTGTAGTTCCTCTTAAAAGGACAAAAAATGGGCCAAAGTGGCCAAAATATTTTTGGGTGTTAAACTTTAACAATACTTAACAAAACATTTTGAAAAAGGATTAGGCTTTAAAATACCTAATAAGTTTAAAAGGTTAAGCTTTAAAATACTTAACAATTTTAAAACAAAAGGGGACCAAGCTTTGAAATACATGGCCAATGGGTTAGGAGAAGTTTTACCGGGAATAATTCTTCTCTTAACACCAAGGTTTAAAATAAAAGACTTATCTTTAATAATACAAAGGTCAATGGACTAACAATAGTTTCACCGGGAATAATTATACTCTTAGTACCAAAGTTTAAAAAACAAAGGGTTTGGTTGAGCTTTAACAATACAAAACTATTTTAAAAGACAAAGTAAAAAGCTTTAATAATACTTTAAACATAAGATAAAAGAGATTGGGAGAAGAGTTTGAGTACCTTGACAATTTTAGTCAAAAATATTCCCATCCTTTTGGACAAAAACAAAGAATCTTAAGCATTCAACAATGGATACCTCAAGTTTGTGTGTGCGTGATATCATGTGACACAAGAACAAACAAGTGAGTATGATAAAATAGAAGAGATGGATGTATCTCAACCATTGGATTCAAAATCATGTATGAATGGTGAATGATTGATATGATAAATAAACATGGGGTTAGATAATCAATACATACAAGAAATTAACTGGATAATAATTAAATAACAATTAAGTACAAGACAAGGATTAAATCAACAAGTATGTACAAGGTAAAAAAACCTAATTAATCATGGATGAACAAAGATCAACATGTTTTTGAATTAGGGTTTTAAACCTGAGGTTTTTGAATTAGGGTTTTCAAATTAGGGTTTAATTATAAACTCCTAAGCCTAATTGATTTTAATTGTTAAGTACCAATTTCTTTAAGAGAAATGGTCTAAGGGTACATGCAGAAAGTCAAAGACATCCTATTCTAACCCTAAACAAATATTTACAAAAACATTAACAAAGTCCTATTAAAGAAATAATCAAAACAAAATAATCATTAGTTGATTTTTCAATATAAAAAAGACATGTTTTTGATTAATTTTTAAATGATGATAAAATAAATATTTTTGGAATTTTTTAACATGGTATGAAAATACATGAAATAAATAAATCACACAAAAAATAAGGGATAAAAATACTAATTCTACTATTTTCTATGAGTTTTTAAAGTTTAATGGAAAAAACTAAAAACAAGTTATAAAAAATAAAGGGGTGTGGACACTAGGGCTTGAACCCACGCCCTTTGACTCAGCACTCAAAACAATGGCCAACAAACCAGCGCGCGCCTGGTGATATAGGAGTAAGCCCAATTGATTATATTTCAAAACAAGTTTGAAAAGTGTGAAAAATAAAAGAAATAAAAAGGTTTGGGGCGAGGGAGATTTGAACCCCAGACGTGAGGGTTACGCTTTGCAAACACAAGTTACCAATTGAGCTATACGATGAAGTCGTAAGTGGAATAACTCTAACTTATTATATTTTACAATGCGCTCTAAGAATGAAGTTTGAAACTTCATCTTCTTCCTCGCGCCAACAGCAGTAACAAAATAACCTTGGATCAAAACACAACTTCTTCAAATCTTAACCAAATTGAACAAAATAAAGATGCATTTCGATCCATTTTTTTACCACGAATTCAAATATATAACTAACATCAATTTATTCATACTCAAACACGTTAATTTCTGGAAATTAGTGATGAACCCTAAAAATGGGTTTTCAAATTAAATTCTGTAAACACATAATCAAGCCCTAAAACCTTAGGGCTTTCATTCCTTACATGATTCTAAAAAAGTTGGTAACAAGAAATAATCAGAATGATGCCTAAATAGATATTCACGAATTCAAGGTTCTTACCTCTAAAAATGAGCTTGAGCACAGAATTTGAGAGGACTTAGGAATGCTACAAGTATCTGGACACTCGCAGGAACCTTTTGGAATGCTCACAATGCTCTACCAATGCCTGCAACTTCAAACACGATTTCACCTACAAAGCAAAAAATTTATGGTTGGATCTCTTGGTTCCAGATGTTACAGATCCAAAACAGGCGTTTGGATAGCTTCTAAATGATGTTTAAAAGGTATCCAACACAAAAGGCCTGAAAACGCACGAGTAAAAATCAAAATCATAACTTTGGTTCAAAGGTGTTCTTTAATGGAATTTTGAATGGTGATTTCTGGTTATGTGTGTTTGGAAAGTATGTGTATGTTATGGATAGCTTCCAAATGATAAATAGAAACTATTTGAAAGGTTAATTTGGTTGGTAATTGTTTGGTTTTGATTTTGGCTAGTGATGAGCTTAAATGAAGCTTTAATGGAGTGGAAATGGTGATTTTTCGTTAGGGGACCTTTGAGAGGTTGAGGAAGGTATATACACCTTCTAAATGATGTTTACAAGTTGTCAAAACCTTTGGTTGTCACCCAGAGCTTGTGGAACTCAAAATCACTAGAAAAATGCAAAGATTGGAAAATGGAGAATTTCAAGTGATAAGTGACTTGGAGAATTCTGGTGTAATTGATCAAGGGAGTGATACCCACTATTTATAGGCAAGATTTAGGGTTTGTGGAGGGAAAAATCTCAGAAGTTTGAAGCTCACATATGACCTTGTACCATCATGCTTGTTTGTGAAGAACTGAGACATTTATGGTTTCAATGGAAGGTACAAGCTTTAAGCATGCTTGCAAGGACTTTGATATGATATTAGAGGTTTTCTTATAGGACTTAATTTGCTTTTGGTGCAGAGGAGACATGGGAGAAGCTCAAGGAGAGTGGACTTTGTGCATAAAGCCTCTTTATCAAAATGGAAATGTCATCTTTATGCCATTAATGGAATGATCACTTGGATAATGTCTTAAACACTTGGATTATATCTCAAAAATAAGTGTAATCTTATGATTATTATGCTTTGAACAAGTTATATGGGCTGCAAGAAAGGAATATTTGCATTTGAAATGGTTTTGGTTCATAACTTCTTCATCTTCATTCTTGAATTCAAGTGCTCATGGTGCCTTCTTTACAAAATCATAACTCTTGGATGGAGCCATGGATTTTCATGCTACTGATGTCTTTGGAAATCCCTTGCTACATACTTCAATTCACTTGTTGAAAGTTTCCTCAAACTCTTTTTGGATCATGGAGAAAAAAGACCATAAAGTTAAGAAAAAACTAGGTGAAAACACTTAGAAATTTTATAAGTTTTTTGAATCCAAAATCTCTCAAAATAATCACTTTTAGCCAAAAGTTGCATTGTGATAAGTTGTTTGTTTTGTCAAGATCTACTACTTTTATGTTTGGATATTTTTGAGTTTGTAGGCAAAATTTGGAGTTCCAAAATTAGGTCAAAATTCACTTAAAACCCTAATTTTGACTTTTGTTGACTTTTTGACTCTTGATGAATTCTTTGGATTTTGTTTGATCAAATATCTTGAATACCCATATGATGATGATGATTTGGATCCTTAAAAGTCCATAGTTGACCATTTTTCTCAAAAGTCAATGGTTGACTTATACAGTTGACTTTTTCCAAATGAACTACAGTTTTATGACTTCCACATGAATCAAGTTCTCCTCTTCAAATGAATGATATGAATGGACTATGATGTTGATTTGGATGCCCTTGAATCATAGTTTGAGCCTTAAAACCATGTCCTGATTAAAAGTCAACCCTCTAGTGGAATTAGGTCAAAAACCCTAATTGAAGCATCTTGTGAACTTGAAGTTGATTGATCTTGCATTGAACCGTCCTTGGACTTTGATATTGATTATAGAATCCTTTGAATCATAGATGAATGTTGAATTCTTTTGTGGGCCTCAAAAACCCTAATTTGCCCAGTCTTTTCCTGATAAGTCTCCTGTCTTATGTTAATAGTGACACGTAAAATTTTAACATTTTAACAAATCAATGGAATCAAGACCAGAAGTTACAATCGCCTTTATGTTAACTCTAACCGCCCTAAGTGCTAAGTAGTGTTTGTTTGTCTTGTTAATCAAAGTCTGCATGAGTCCATTAATATTAATTGGTATATAACTTATTTATATGTATTTGTAAATATGAATGATAAATTTAATTATATCATGCATAATATGTGTTTTTCTAATGAAACAATTATCTTTTAACTCTAACCACTACTTTTTAGTCTGCTGCTTAGCATTCATCTTTGCTAACAATTTTTTAATGACTATTGTTAAAATCTTAAATTTTAAGATAATATTTTAGAGATATGTCTAAAAAATTATAAATAATAACTTAATTAAATTATAAATATTCAACTCACAAGGAAGAAGTTTCTGAATTCTATGTCAACAAATCTTACTAATTTAAATTATTTTACCTAGTCTGAATATGGCCACAATCTAAGTCTTCAGTGATAACTATTTAAATTGGTATTCCACTAAAATTGTAAATAAATGGTTAGAAAATGAAAGTCTTTGCTTTGATGCAAAAATGAGATAGGAAGAAAGTGAAGGATAAAGGCTATTCATGTATGATTTTGCCAACTGTTAATAAGTAGTTTCACGTAAGGACAAGAGTTATTTCTCTAACCAAATATCATTATGTAGTGCTTTACACTCGAAACAAAGCTGAAAACGTGAGAAAATCGTCAAACATCCCACTATGGGAACTTCCTACTTCCCCTTAAAACATCAAACCAGCAGAAGAGATGTTCTCTACACCCAATGACTTGTCTTCAATCACCTCTAACTAGCCATTGCAAAGATAATCCAATGTTTTAGCAGAAAATTCAGCAAAAACATTCAAAAAGTCAGTAGCCAAAAATCATCTGATGGTGATTCTCTTATACACAACGTCCATCATATTTGGTGATGATCTATTCCCAGTACCAATATATCTAGAGACCGCACCACAAACAGACACTCTACAGCGAGGCCGTAAAGCGGTAGAATAGTCCTTCTGAATCTTACCTGTTTAATTTCATATTCAAGACAGAGATATTTTTAATATACTAAATTTTATAGTACTATAATTTTATTTGAATGACAGAGAATCTCACACAATTGTGATATTTTGAGCAAGCTTATTAGGAGGAATTGATTCATTCAATTGATTGGAGCTAAGGTCACTGAAAATTTGACAGTAATTAGTGGATGATAAGTGCAATTAGAGTTCACATTAGACTTTATTTCAAAAATATACAAAATTTTTTTACCTTGTCACAAACAATCACTTCTCTTAATGTATAACTTACATATAAAGAAGAAGGTTCGGTATCAAGCTTAAATCATGAATTGGTCCTTGCAAGTTGTAATTCCTAAGGCTCCTGATAGTACAAAGAAACAAACAACATTGACTCCAAAACTTTCTCATAATCACATAGACATTAGTATCTCAAATTGTTGGCTATGTTATTGTTTTTTGTTGGTAATTAGACGCTAAATTTTGAGAGACTGGTTTTTTTTTCAATTAGAGAAATTGAAGGGATTTCATTGGAGAATAAGAGAGGATGAAATATTGAATTCACAATAGACATTAGTGTTGTATAGTTAAATTAAAATGGTTTTAAAGGTCTTTTTCCCAATGTTCATATATAAAAACTGCAAAAGTTGAAAGCAAACAAAAAATGAAAATTTTGGATATGCAAAATGGTGTGTAAGGAGTAACTGATATCAGTGATAAAGCATTGAAGGAGCTTACACTGCTCAACCTAGTAAATGAGCTAATGGTTGACATTTGGGGACTTTGCTGGCCTCCAACTCCTAGCTATTGTTCCTGCTCTTGCTCCAGCTCCCTCATAGCTACAATTTAATCATATGTGTTGAGTCCCTGAGTCAATCGCAAAAACATAACATTGATGTTAAATGGGAATTATGATGTAATCTTATATTTTTCAACATGAAGGCATACTATCTTACCTTTTTAATGAGAAGGATATGAAAGAAGAAAAGCAGAACAACAGGTAAAGTAACAATCATAGCTAGTTGTTGAGCCACTGCAAAAGCTCAAAATACACCAGTCATTCAGAAAATATGCCAAAGAATGAGTAAAGAAATGGTAAATCAGAAAATTATACTCGGCAATGAAGACCAAAGTGATTTACACACTTGTCGCAAACTCTCCAGTGCTTGATGTATTTGAAGACCTGAAACAATATTATTCAATGATATAAACTTTTATCATCTAGTCATTTCAGAGAAAGTATGAATATGACACTGAAAGTTTGATTGTAAAATCATCTTTTCCATTTTTACAGCCAATAGAGGGAAAATAGGTTTCTAGGCCTTATGCCAATTAGCTTTACCAACATCTATTATTTTCTTTTTCCCTCAAAATAATTTAGTAACATTATTTGAAAGTTTGAAGAGATTCACTACAATAGATGCATCTGACTGCACAAAATTGCAAACCCAAAAAAGTTCAGTCACTTTTCTGGTCCATGGCCTGATTACTTCCATATTCACCTTTGTCATCTCTACCTACAAATTATTTTTCAAACAGGGCACATATTGAAACAAAAAAAGTAGGGAAGTAAAGAAATTTAGACATCTTATCATGACTATGTACCTGCTCATCAACAACTTGAGCTGATAATGACTCTCTGGATTGATCAATATGTTGGAGAAGGCTGACACGGACTGTAGCGGCAACAAACGCACTCATAACAACTTCTAAATCGCATAACCATGCTTGCAACAACATCGTTCATAACAAATGAACAAATACTGATCGGTCAAAACAATAATGCTCAGAACCAATAACCGTCTCAACTTCTAGGGTATACTTCAGGGCAAAAGTGGATCTGGGGAATTTGGTGAGAGGGAGAGTGATTTTGAATTTATGAGACCAACGAACAGATCTGAGAAGAGGAGTACGAAAATGGTTTAGATTTTTCATTGGAGGTGGTGGCCGTAGATAAGGTGGAGAAAGGGGACAACTGCGACGCCGACGGTGTTAGGGTTTAAAGAGGAGAGAGAGCAAATTAAAAACAGGAAAGAGAAGAGGGAAGGAGAGAAAGAGAGAAGCGTGAGAAAATGGTGAAAAACGTTTGTTTTCTCTCTCTGCAAGTACAACAATTCAAAAACTGACCAACGAGAACACAACGTTTAGCATGTAGTATTGTTTAATTTGATAATTACGTAAATAACCTTTTGTAAGGGTAAAAAATTTATCTTAGAAGGTTAAAATAGTCAGTTTGGTCAATACTTTATTATTGGGTAGATAGTAGATAAATTGACTAGTCTCTGATGACTCTCCACACTTCCACCTTTCGGTAACATACCCCCGTCAACCATATTTAATTAATTAATATTATTCAATAATTAAACGAATATAATAATCATAATAAAGGTCTCCACGTCATCGAGCTTGTGACATTAACCAAAAGAAATTTTAATAAATTTTGAAATAAAAATCTAAGATCGAGTGTGTTTGACCAAACACGCCTGGTAGCTTAAATTTTATACTCTTAGATAAAATACACATTAAAAACGTTTGGTAGTCTCGTTTCCTTTGCCGAATAACTTGTCTTCATGTTCTTCGATGGGTTTTTTTAATAGTATTGGATTATTTATCCATAAGATTTTCAGTGTTATTTTGTGTATCAGATAACTTGAAAGTAAGACTATGAGGTGTAATTTGTGAATAAGACTACTTTGAATTAAGATTTTCAAGTGTGATTTTTGGATTGAATAACCTCATGGTAAGAATTTCGGTACACCAAATTTTTTAAAATTCTCTCAATTCTTACGTCAGATCAGAGAACCTCAAATCGGAAGAAAAATTATTTTTTTAAACATAATCTTAGAGGGGTGAGAGGATGACTGATTGGGTATTGTGTAAAAATTGTCTATTTCTCAAATATTAAATAGTTTTATAAAACATGCTTAAAAAATTTAATAGCTTTATGAAAAACCAATCCTTAATTTTAAGATCCTACAAATAATTTAATAGCTTTATGAAAAATCAATCCTTAATTTCTAAAATTGAGTAAAAAACTATAAGTATTTAACCTAAATTATAATGCACGTATACTTCGGAAATGCATTTCCGAAGCAGGGGTAAAATGAGGTTTTCGCTGGGGTGACCACCATAGGAAGGTGGGTAAAGAAATTTTCAAAATTAATACGGTCATCAACTTAGTAAAATAAAAATCTTTCTTACCAAAAATAATTGATAGTTTATGTTATAGAATGTAATTTTTATTTTGTGCGGCTATATTTCATATAGCCTTGCTCATAACTATTCCATTTTAATTTATAGATTTATGTCGAATATCAATCTAATGGTTGAAGTTATTAAAGTTGAATAAAAGAAAATAAAAGTGTGATATTTTGGATCGAACTCTAGTATTTAGACAGAGATAGTTTTTTTGATTCGACAGAGTTTAAGTATGTTGTCGAAGTCTGTTCACATATGCTGATGTCGAAGTCCTGTATGTTGTAGTCGAAATGTATTCTAGCTTGTAGTAGTCAATAATGCTAGGTTTGTTAGCATATCAAATATGACTTATTTGTTTAGCACAATTGTTTAAGTTAGCTTGTAGTCTAAGTTAGCTTAGTAGTCTATAAATAGACTCGTTCTCTCAGATTGTTGAGAGAGGTTGATTGTTGTTATCCACTTGTAATCTATAAACCCTAATATTTCTTCTTTTCCCTTTTCTCTATCTTTCGAGAAACCTAATAGGGTTTCTTGTGTTTGTTCGAGAAAATCAATCTTATAGTTTTGATTTGTTCTTGAAGACACTCTGACACAACAAACTAGTGCGTTGAGCATGGAGAAGAAGATGTGATCAATGAAATAAGAGATTGAGAAATTCACCAGTGTGAATGATTTCGGTTTGTGGCGCTTGAAGACGCAAGTCCTTCTTGTTCAACAGGGTTGGTTAGAGGCGTTGAAGGGAGACACGACCATACATGTTGCGCTAATAGAGAAGGTGAAATGACTATGGTAAAGAAAACCCACATCGCCGATCTCATTAGGACTTGGGATAAGGTTCTCCGACAAGTGTCGAAGGAGAAGACGATGATAGGTGTGTGGTCAAAACTCAAAAATTTGTACATGACCAAATTGTTGGTCAATCGCCTCTACTTTAAGCAAGCTTTGTATTCATTTAAGATGAGTGAAGATAAAATCTTGGCTGAGAAGTTGGATATGTTTAATAAGATGATTCTTGATCTTGAAAATATTGATGTCAATATCAATGATGAAGATCAAACATTATTGTTGTTGTGTGCTTTACCATGTTCTCATGTTCACTTAAAAGAAACTCTCTTGTATGGAAGAGATTCCCTGACCTTTGAAGAAGTTCAATCAACCTTGTACTCTAAGGATTTGAATGAACGAAAGAAGCATCAACCATCGTCTTTTGGTGAAGGTTTATCCGTTAAGGTGAAATTCTCGAAGAAAGATGGTAAGTTTGAAAAGAATAAGGTAAAGGTCGGAAAAAATTGTATCATGGTGATACTTCTGCAATTAGGTGTTATCAGTGTAAAAAAGGAGGGTCACACACGAAAGGTGTGCGGGGCCCCGATCGATAGAAAAATCATAGTGTGAAGGATAATGGTAATGTAGCCATTGTGCATGATAATTTTAAATCATCTAATGTTCTTGTAGTTGGAGCAGCAACTCATACAAGGAATAGATCATGGATTTAGATTGCACTCGCCACACAACTCCAAACAAAGTTATGTTTGAAGAATTTAGTGATCAATATGGTGGATAAGTGATACTGGGAAACAACAAAGCCTGCAAATATGTAGGAATTGGATTTGTAAGATTCAAGCTTCATGATGGGTCAATAAAGCTATTGAATGGTCTCAGGTATATACCTAATCTAAAGAGAAATTTATTTTTTCTTTGTGAATTCAATAAGAAAGGATTTGTTTTCAAAGGAGATCAAGGTATCCTAAGGGTGATGAAAGGGTTAAAGGAAGTCTTGAGAGGCATCAAAAGGAAAGACATGTATACCATTGAGGTTGAGGTTGTAAGTGGTTCAACAGATGTGGTGTCCAGATAACCTATGTCGAAGACTGAGCTATGGAATAAGGGACTTGGCCACATCAATGAGAAAGGCATGGTCAAATTTTCAAAACAAAATCTGCTATGTGGCGACAAGGTCGAAAAGCTAGAGGTTTTGAACCTTTTGCGCTTGGTTAATCCTGTAGGGTGAAGTTTAACAAAGGTAAACAAGTAACACTTGGATCTTTTGATCAGCTGCAAGGTATTTTCTATCAACGTTTGATGATTATTCTAGAAAGTTATGGGTATTCATTCAGAAATCTAAGGATGAAACTTTTTATATTTCAAAAGTTGGAAGACTTTGGTTGAAATCCAAACTGGCAAGAAAGTCAAGTTGTTGAAAAGAGACAATGGTCTTGAATTTTGCAATGAGGATTCTGACATATATTATGATGTGTCTTGTACTGTAAGGCATAAAACTACTGCAAGTACTGCCCAGCAAAATGGTTTAGCTAAAAGGTTTATCGAGCCATTTTGGAAAGAGTTAGATGCATGTTGGTTAGTCAAGGATTAAAGAAGGTGTTTTGGGTTGAGGTTGTTTTAACAACAACATATCTGATAAATGGATGTCCCTCGACTTCCATGGGGATGAAGAAACTTGGAAAAGTCTGGTAGAGACATCCACCTAATCTCAACAGACTTAGAGTATTTGGCCGTGTAGTTGTTTACCATGGATTTTGGTAAACAACTAATAGTCTACCAAAAGATAAAGTTTGGTTACTTGCGGGATTAACTAGGTTGATCCTAGGACATATGTGCTTAGTTTTCTTTAAGTTTTTCTTAATAATAAGATTTTCGACACTAATCTCTAAGGTAATGCAAGAAAAGTTTATAAAATGTAAAGGAATGTAAAGTGACTTCACTTAAATTTAAAGTACAAGAAGATAATATGAATGTAAAAGACTTGGTATTGAATGAAATATAGATGGTGATTCATACGTACATTTCACTCTGAAACTCTTTTCTCAACATGCTAGATACTTTGAGTAATGTGATTTTGTACTAATTGAACACTTGAAACCTAACATTGAAAATCCCTATTTATAATAAAAACGAAATAAACGTAACGAACGATCTTTTCTCCACTACTTGACATGTTTGACCTGCATGCACTTTGCCCACCATTTGGCTTCCACGCGTCTCAAAGTAGATAAGGAAAAAATGGTTACTCTAGCCAAATCAATAGACTAACACTTGTGATCGAATATGGTCTTTTTCCCACAAAGTTGAAAAAAACCACCAAGTCCCCAAAATGCCACAACGTATGTAGGAATCTCGCCAAAACCTAAGGATGGACTCTGTCAAAACTTCACTACAATATTTATGTCGATAGAAATACTTCATGTCATTCAAATTCCATTAATTACCCTTGTCACTCCCAATATGATGATTTGTAGAATGTCGAAGATACCAGCTAACAAATTGCCCCCTAAAAATGTCTTTTTCGACAAAATGGAGAAAGGAACTTTTTTTATCACTTTGATGCAATAGTTTCTCGCTGTTATGCCGTTAAGGTCATCATGACCACCTTTAGTCAAACGTCTCATCGGGACGTGCGATGTTCAGAAAAATAATCATAACTCCTTTTTCAAGGAGTATGTGGGCCACACTTACTTAAACATAACTTTTATCTCAATCAGTGACATCCAAAGAGCAAGTTAAGATACTAAGTTATCAACCCAAATTGGTTGCTCGACAATTTTGTCTCAATCAAACTTTACCCAAGTCACTTTTTAGACGAACGCGTGAACTATGTCTTTGTACCCTCTACTTTTTTTAAGACAAATACAATAAACGTACGTGGCTCACTACTCTGATGATAATGCCAAATTCACTCCTTTCTACTTTCGCCCATCTTTTTATTAAACACAAGAATTTGATACTTGGTGGAGGAAATACTACACTGATTTTTTAAGTCTCCCCTTTGTCGCAACATCTAACAATTATTTTTATCTCCATACAGGAACGACTCAAAAAAGGTAATGGCAGGCATTTCAAGGAGATCCTAGCATTCCAAACTTACTTTGAAATTGTGTATAGGCCTAACGACCTTAGCTGGACCATTAGCGAATCCACTTCTATTTTAAAAGAAAAATTTATGAAGAAACTCCCTTCTCTTAAAATTCCTTCGTACGTGACGAACGATAAGAGGTATAAATTTGCTTTCAAATTCTATTTACCCAAATTTCCACCTATGCTAAGTTCAGACTTGGCCTTGGCATTTCGACCTCCGTTCCCACGGTGTTTCTTATATGGTTCATTCTTGAAATTATTACAAAATGAAAGCCTAAATCTGGCTCAACGAGTGGTTCCGACTAAATATGGCTTGCACAGTTTTAGAGGTCACCTTTGTAGCACCCCATTTCTACCCGGTAATTATAATAAAGTCATGGTGCAGAAAATTTTAAACATCAAACATGAGGCATTACATTTTCCACTTAAAACCACAAACAACCTGTATTTCATTTATCTTTGATACATAGCATTCGGCATCTACAACTTTAAAATTATAATTCATACACAAGTTTATTCAACTAGATCAAACTTCAACTTATAATTATTCATCAACTTTTATTCAACTAAAAACAACTTAAACAACAGTAATCACTTCTTATTATTCAACTTGGATTCAGCAGCTATAATAATAACACAGCAACAAAACAAAAAATACAATCATAATCCCATCCTGAGTGCTACATATCAGAGCAAGACACCAACGCGACTAACAACTACTAAAGACTTCCTAAAATCACTTCAAACTTCCACCACTATCTTGAGTACCTGTCCGTTTCCCATGGTAGGGGAAACATCGACAAAAGGGGTGAGATATCAAAAAATATAAACAAAAGTATGATGATTAATATATTAGATCAGATCATACAGTTATCACCACTTCCAAACAACATTTATAATCACAACTAGCAACAATTTGTAACAACAATAATAACAACCATCAACAACAACACTTATCACAATAATTATTTCACAACTCAAACCGACATAACTTATATCAACAGCAACTCATAACGACATTAACTTCACAACGACTCAAAATGCGACACAACTATGCAAATGCATGTGGTACCATTTGGAGCAGAACTCCCAACTTAAACAGATGCCAGGTTATCGAGGCATTTCAACAAGGCATAAGCCTTCAACGTGGTGCCATTAAGGCCAACTTAAACTGTAACGCCCCGAATTTAATTAAATTGGTTAATTAAATTATCGAAGGATTTAAAGATTGGATATGGTCGAATTTGGATTGTCGGTGTTATTTTAAGAAGCATATTTGATTTATTAAGTAAAAGTCGGATTTTTTAGTCGGATGGTCAAAGAATAATATTAAGAATAATATTAAGAATAATATTATTTACAAGTCGAAATTTATTATATTGATGGAATATTATTAAAAGTGATATTTTGATTTAATTAGAGTTATTTATGTAATGCCCAGAAATTCGATTAATCGCTTAATCTAGACGTTCAGAGTGTTTAGTGAAGTTTTCGTATTTTGAGACGATTTAGTCGGTATTAATTCGGGATAGCGGATCGATATTTAATCAAGAGTTTTGATATTTTCAGTCTTAGAAATATTATTGGAATAATATTTGAAGTTTTGGGAATTTTTTGAGTAATTAAGATTAGAGCGGAAATATGATATATTGGTCGAATTTGGATTGTAGGTGTTATTTTAAGAAGCGTATTTGAATTATTAAGTTAAAAGTCGGATTTTAGTCGAATGGTCGAAGAATAATATTAAGGATAATATTATTTATAAGTCAGAATTTATTATATTGTTGGAATATTAATAAAAGTGATATTTTGATTTAATTGGAGTTATTTATTTTATTGGGCCTAAGTTGGTTTGTGAAAAATAGTGTGGAGGCTAAGCCCAATTGCAAAAGAATAAAGTTAGGGTTTTAGAGAATGAGAAATGTAGTTTGTCATTTTGGAGAGAAAGAGGCAAGCCTTGGGGAAGAGGAATGAGCTTAGAGATTTCCATCCATGGTGCCAAATTGGAAGTGCAATCGGAAGCTTCACTTTGAATAAGGTAAGGGTGTGGTTCTCTTCCTATAACGGGGCTCATGAACAATTGTATGTGGGAGATTGGATGCTTAGATTTATTGCTTTGCTTATGTTAATTGTTGCTGGAAATTATGAATTTATGCTATGAGTAAATAAATTGAGTTGCTATGTTGAATCCGTTGAAATGTTGTGCTTTCTGTAAATCGCTTGCTATTGTTATCGAAAATTGCCATTGATGCTGTGTGTTGATGGAAACCATTCACGAACGCACTGCATGTGAGGACGGGCGGCATGTGGTCAGGTGACTCCAAATTGACGGGCGGCGTTGTCGAGGCGTGTTCACGCATTTCCTTTTGTTCCATAACAACTTGTTTATTTTATTCAATTTTTTTTTAATTGAGGCAATGAAATATCTCTTTTTCAGTAAGTTGCAGTCACACATCTATGTTATTAGTGTAGGAGGCAGTCTACCATATAATTCTTGAAAGAGAGTAGCGTCTAAGCTAGTGTGATGAACTAAGCTAGTGTGATGAACAATGTTATACCACAATTCTCACAATCTAAAGATTTTAACCATAAACAGAAAATAAATAGATAATGGTATATAATATAGAAATAGATAATGGTATATAATATAGAAATGCAACCATGATAATGAAATAAATGAGTTATATATTAGAAATAGTAGAATAGAACTAATAAACTGTCCCATTTGTTCAAAATAGCCGAATTAAGCGGTATAATTAATTGTTCGGAATTTGATAAAAATTGACGTGGTAGCTAAATTTAATTAGTACATTAACGTGGTGATGTTATTTTGTCGAAATGGTGATATAAATCGGTCGATTAATTAATGATTGGATTAATGTCCTATAAGCCTATTTAATCGCAATAAACTTGAACTTAGTTTAACTATTCGGTTTATCGGTAAATTACGATATCTTAATTATTTAACCGAACAAATCGAATAACCGGTGAAGAATAAAATTGTATCCGAATTAATCGGTTGAGTTGTGTTTTTGGTGACTTGGAAGTATAACCCGAAAACTCATAAAGTCGTGAATATTAAGGATTTAACCGAAAATTAGATAACAGGTAGTGACGCGGGATATATCCGATTAATTAGAGATTATTAGGTGAATAATTTTGGTTAGTTGATGGTGGATTAGTGAGTTAAATAAACGACTAATTATAGAGAATTATGAGACTAATGTGAATTGACTTAATGTGTTGTTTGTTGTGATATACCGAAATATGATGATGTTGTGATGATTTTGTTAATATGTGAAGTTATATGTTTGTCGTGATATACCGAAACATGATGATGTTGTGATGAGTTTGGCGATATGTGAAGTTATGTGTTTATACCGAAGCATGATGATATCGTGACGATTTTATTTCTATGTGAGGATGAAAGATTATTTGTGACGTTGAATTACCTCTAATAATTGGTAATTATCAGTGATGTAGGCGTATGCCTCGCAGTGACGTGTGATTGTGATGAGTATGTTGCATATTTCTTATTTTTCGAGACACATTGCAAATGCATACTTTGTGACAGTCTGAATTGGCAAATTAGTGACGAAGGCTTATGCCTTATGCCTCAGATTCGGGCAATTGGTGACGGGGGCTGAAGCTCTGATTGGTACCACATGCATATACATGAGTCATGTCCCATGTGTCTTATGTGATTCGTAGCTTGTGATGTTTTGTGACTATATTGTGATTGTATTTCGTGACTTGTTAAATGATGGAAGTATGTGAAGATGTGAATTGGTGATTTTATGAATAGTATGATGATATCAATATATTTGTGAATGTGATTAAGTGAATATGTCTGGTGTGACTTATATGTGATGTTTTGTGACTAGATGTATGACTTATTGTGGCAACCTGCCTAAAAATTTAAAGCTTAGAGAGTCGCCACCTATTCTGAAGGGCGAATAGGAAACCCTACGCAGTTTAGAGATCGGGGTAAGATACTATATTCAGGTCGAGGGAAGGTGTTAGGCACCCTCAACCCTTTCCTATTGGCTTTGAATCTAAGGTGAAGGTTTATGGCTAAAATATTGAGTAGGGGAAAAATTGAGATTTTAGGGATGGGGACTCGCCTTGTTGCCAAGTGCCTACGTATCTCCTTATGGAGAATCAGAGTCAACGTAGTTCGGGGAAAGGGTTGTACGCCCTTAGAGTTGAAATTTGATTTGAGATGGTTTTAGAGGCTTTTTGAATGGCCTATCGTAGTTTTGAATAAGGATCAAAATCCGTAGTTTGATTTGAAGTGTTTTGAATGTTTTAGATTTGGGCGCACAACCCTGATTTTAATATGTACTATTAACCGCAATGATCGATAGATTCAATCACCATAGTTAAAATATTAGTAGTTGCATCGTTACCAATTTTAATTGATGGATTCAATTATCACTAATAACGAATAAAAGTATTTTTTAGAAATTTTAATGATTTTACTAATTAATTTGCATTGTTACCCCTCGCAATCGATTGATTCGATTAAAAAGAATAACAAATTTGAGTTTAAAAAAAAGAAAGGATTAATCATCACAACTAATAAGATAGTTGCAACCATTTAATCGAATATAATTTAATAATATTTTAATTAAATACCATTTTAATTAAAATCATTATTGCCCATAGCGATTAATCGATTTAATCGGAACGAACAACAAATTGACATTTTAATATTATTATCATGTACTAATTTATTTATAAAAATAATTATTAATACATAAATAAATATATTAAAAGAGATTAATTAAAACAAATCATTAATTAAAATTATTTTAGTTTATTGGGATTTGGATTCCATGTGGCTGTTATTAGGGCATATGGTATAGTCATTAGTCAAAGGGCGTTGGATTGAGGCTAATGGTGGTTCTAGGGTTCAGATGTGAGGGAGTATAGTGTTCTATGGAGGGTGCGCCCCACAGGATCAAGAAGGGAATATTTCAGAAAAATAATGTTGGAGGGAGGGCTCGAACCTGTGACCCTCCACTCCCATAAGCGTTTCTCTACCAACCCAGCTACGCATGTTATGCGTTTATAACACGCGATCAAAGAATAAAATAAAGTAACAACACCTGAACAAAAAACGCGCGCGCGAATTCAAAACCACCCAGTATGATGGTGCCACGCCATCATCTTCTCCATTTAACCTGCAACATTCAGCAAGGATAGCTACGAAATAGCTAGGCATTTTTCGTAGTGTCATACCCTAATTTTTGACCCCCCTGAGATGGCATATCTTCAGGATTTTTCATCAGGTCAAGACAAGTTTCCAGAGCAGTTACTTCTCCATCTGGTATCTAATCGAGGATGCTCAAAGACAAGAAAGCTCAGGCAAAGGATCAATCAATACAAGGATGAGTCCCTAATACAATCATGGGGCTCAAGGACTTCATTTTTCTCATCTATGATTGATTAGACATCCAGTCATCTGAGTACAGGTTTACTCAGGTCACCAAACTAGGGTTTTGAGCCTAATCAAGGACTGAAATCAGGGATCACATTTGGGAAACCCTAAAAAGCCCCAGGAAACCATTCAAAGACATCAATCATCTTCAAATAACTCATATGACAAGATCCACTGGACATTACACCTCAGTTCAAAGTCTACACTCATCATTGTCCTCTGGTCGACAATTAGGGTTTTTGACCTAATTCACCAAGATAGTTGACTTTTAATCAGGGCATGGATCAAAAACTCAAGACATGATTCAAGAATCTCTACTACCTTAATATAATCCATTTACATCATTCATTTGAGGAAAAGATCTTGTTTCTACACAAAAGCCCAAAAATTCACTTTGTCAGGAAAAGTCAACTGTGTGGGATCATCATTGACTTTTAAGATTTTTGGTCAAAAAATGACTTTCAAAGATCAATATCATCAATATATGGATGTCAAAGTCATTTGACCAAAGAAATTCAAAGAAATTCATCAAGGAGCAAAAAGTCGGGAATTAGGGTTTTTGAGGGCATTGTGAGAACTCAAAATTTCACCTACACAACTCAAAAAACTTCCAACATGAAAGTTGTATATCTTGCAAAATAAAACAACATCTTACAAGGGAACTTTTTTCAAAAGATCAACCATTTATGAAGTTTTGGAAATTTTGAAGTTTAGGTCATAAACACTTAGAAATTTTTCTAAGTGTTTTAACCTAGTTTTCATCCAACTTTGGGCTCATTTTTCACAAATTTCCCAAATGATTCTGAAGAAGACATAAACTAATGATTTGAAGTAGATGTTTAGGGCTTTCCAAATTGTGTTCAACCTTCTCCAAATTCAATTTGAGCTAGGAGTTATGCTTGTTCAAAGTTGGCCTCATGAAGTAAAATTATAGGTCATGTGCAAATTGGAACTTTGCAATTTTGTGCATTTTGCTTCATGAATGGATGCTACACGACCCATAACACATCTGAAACCATGCCATGCAT
The DNA here is from genome assembly GCF_029867415.1 of Vicia villosa. Taxonomy (NCBI): domain Eukaryota; kingdom Viridiplantae; phylum Streptophyta; class Magnoliopsida; order Fabales; family Fabaceae; genus Vicia; species Vicia villosa. The sequence goes on along the minus strand of NC_081180.1, from coordinate 236,494,048 downwards.
TCATTTTCACCATGCCATAAGAATTGAAGAAGATTCTAAAAAACAAGAACATGTGATTATGTAATGATTACATTTGTGAATTTATGGCAAATTGATGAATCACCCAAGGAATCTTCTCACCAACCAATTAGAGCTCATTTCTGGCTCAGAATTGTCCCCTAAGATTAAACAAAATCGAGGGCTAGGGGGATTGATCAAATGGAATCAAAATTCTCATCATTGCATAAGAGATACTTGCAAACTTCCTTCATGGCTAAGAAAGCAAATCAACTTCACTAAGGAAGCTCACTCCTCTGCAGCTATACTGATCCATTTGCCTATAAATACAAATGCATTACTCATTCAAAAACACACCAAAGCTACCATATTCCTTGCTTTCTCTTTCTCTTCTCATGTTCATTATTTTTCAAAGTTCTTTGGCAAGAAGAATCGATTTCTTCAAACCAGAGCTCATCTTTGGGAAGTGAACATTCTAACATCTCAAGGGAGGTCATTTGAGGTGATCCAAGCACCTGGATCACTTCTGTAAGTGGAGGAACACCATTGTTGCTCTCACTTTGGAGCATTTGCAGTTGGAGGTCCATGGAGTAATTCAGGAGGTTCCAAGCCAAGCCAATCATCCAGGCACACTCCTCAGGTCATAGTGAAGCTAACCAGATGGCTGCAGCTCATCTGTAACTCAAGAATCAACACCCTCCATGTTCACTTGAAGCTGAAATCGAGGGAGGTCCATAGAACAATTCAGAAGGATTCAGGTTTCAATAAGCATTCAGTTAGCATCATTGAGTCTCAGGGAAGCTATTGAGATCATTCATTCAAGCCCAGGTGCTCTCCATCATCCTCACGACCCCCATTTTCAGAGGTAAGTTTCTGAACTCCACCTCTTTAATTTAAGCACTCTTTGTGGTAAAGCTCGATTCTATCTTGTTCAGCATCATCAGAGGATTGAAAACCCTCTATCATCATTCATTTATTCATCTTGTGCATCATTTAATTTTAAAATTAGGGTTTATGTGTTCTTCGTGTTCATAATGAAATTCGTTAGTTACACTTAGAATAAATGAATTCTGAGCCCATAATCATGTTCCTTGTCCAAAAACGAGTGAGATTGATGTTTACATCATGCCATTTAGTTGAGAAACCAGAGAGTTAGGAATTTGAAAATCTGAAGCTCGAGGAAGAAGATGAACATGGCGCGCGTAAAATTTGAATTTCCTGGCTTATCTGAAAATATAATATATTGAGTGTATATAGTTAACAAGCTGCGCGCGCAGCTCAGTTGGTTAAGTTTTGAAATGTGATCATGAAGGGCGTGGGTTCGAACCTCTCTAGGGCCAAACCAATTTTTTAGCATCCATTTTCATTCTTTTTTTTATACAAACTTCACACAATCCATAAACTTATCAAATTAAATCATTTTCACTTCATTTTTCACACACTTGCTATTTAATATACCTACTTTGTGAATAATCAAAAAAAATCATAAAAATATTATTTATTTCATGTATTTTTATTAGGTTTAAAATAGTATGTTTTAGGTGTTTTCTTAAATACTTTAATACATATTTTCACTTTGTTTTAACCTAAATTATTTTGTAAATAAAGTTTATGATAAAACCCTAATTGTTTAGGTCTTAATTAAGTAAAAAATCTTTATTTTTACTCTAATTAAGTTGACTTTTGTCAATTCTCAAAACTGTTTTCAATCTCTGATTAAACGGATGATAAGGTTTTCAAACAACAAAACCTTGTATCATTCCAAATCATTTTCAAATTGCTTTTACACCAGTACTGTAAAGTACTGGGCCTCTAATAGAGTGTAAGTCCCAAAAACCTTCTCTTCTTAGCTTGTTTTCAAAACTGTATTTTCAAAATCTTCTTTCTGTTTTCAAAACATTCTTCTGGTATTTGAAGGGCATTATTCCCGGTGAAACTCTTCAGATACCTATGTGACCTTTGTCCATCTTCACTTCTTCTGTTTTCAAAAACCATTAACTGTTTATCATATATATATTCAACTGTTATCAACAAAACAACAAAAATTACTGTTGAGGCTCTGTACATACTTCTTCAATGGCCTCCACTCCATCCAGGTTAGGCTTTACAAGCTTTCAATTTACAGTCTTTATTTAAATTACTGTCAAATATAAATTGTGCATATATTAGTTTAGAACTACGTTTGAGTATAAACCCTAGGACAGTTAAACTATATATATATATTATAGGAATATGGCCTAGGATTGAGAATGTCTTCCCGGTGAAGGCTCTTTCCTAATTAGAGATCTGTAGTTCAAACCCCCAAGATGAATTATTCCCGGTGAAACATCTTGGCAAAAACCTTAGAATCCAAATAATAGGACACATCCACCCAAAGAGGAATTATTCCCGGTGAAACCTCTTACCCATTTGCTTAGAGCCAAAATAAGTTCAAAACTACATAGCTTTCTCTTGTGCTATAACAAGGACCCTCGATTAGCCTCCTCTTGGGCTTTGTACAAGGACCCACAGGCTTCTTAAAAGCATTTCCAGCTTCCTCTTGAGCTTGTATACAAGGACCCATCAGGTTTCTTATAAACATAGGAACAGGTCTTTAGCCACCTTTTAGCCTACCCTGGTGAGTTTCTTCCAATTTAAACCAGACTTTAAACAAGCTAAGTTTGTCTCAATTTTGCATTGAGTACACTTTTTGGAATGAGAGACATGGACAGTCTCTGTCACCCTTATCTTCATCACTCTTCCTTAGCAGAGTCTAGGATCCATGCTTTGGGTCATCCTCAGCATTGAGTCAGCCTTCATCTTGGGCTTTAAACAAGAAGTCTCCATTAGATAATCTTTCTGCCATTCATTTCCAATAAAAACCCCTGGAAAGGGTTAGCCTCCAAAGTCAATTAATAAAAATCTGTTTAAAATGTCAAAACCCCTGGAAAGGGTTAGCCTCCAAAGTCAATTAAAATCAACCTCCATTTCAATAAACCCCTGGAAAGGGTTAGCCTCCAAAGTCAATTAATAAAAATCTGTTTAAAATGTCAAAACCCCTGGAAAGGGTTAGCCTCCAAAGTCAATTAAAATCAACCTCCATTTCAATAAATCCCTGGAAAGGGTTAGCTTCCACACATTCTTTCATTTTTAATACAAAAACCCCTGGAAAGGGTTAGCCTCCAAAGTCAATTAATAAATAATGTCATTTCTCTTAGAAGATAGTTTCCCCAAAAAGAGTCAAAACCCCTGGAAAGGGTCAGCCTCCAAAAAACATGATAAAGTCAGTCTTTTACCAAACAATTTCTCCAGCTGAGTCAAAATCCCTGGAAAGGGTTAGCTTCCAAAGAAAAAACAGTCTTTTAATAAATAAAATCTCCTCAGTAGAGTCAAAACCAACAAAAACAGTTAGCCTCAACCTTGGGCTTCATACAAGGCACCCAAACAATAAAACTCCCCTGTCAAGAGTCAGCCTCAACCTTGGGCATTGTACAAGGCAGATAATAGAGTCTCCCCAGTGAGTTCTTCATCACTCAGTAGCCACAACCTTGGGCTTTGTACAAGGCAGATAAACCATATTTTTCATGTGTCAAAGATTCCTAACACTTAGGATCTTTCCCCATATAGTCATCCATACTTAATTCATTTAAGAGTCCGCCACAACCTTGGGCTTTGTACAAGGCAGAAAATAATGTTTTCCCTAGCTAGAGTCAGCCACAACCTTGGGCTTTGTACAAGGCACATAAAATAGAGTCATTCATTCAATTATCCTCAACAGTCAGCCACAACCTTGGGCTTTGTACAAGGCACACAAATAGAGTCTCCTTAAGTAGAGTCAGCCTCAATTCTGGGCTTTGTACAGAACACAAAAATACCCTGTAATTAATCCCTAGTGGAGTCATCTCCCAGAAACAATAATATTAATTAATCAATCAAAAAGCCTCAAGCTTGGGCCTCATACAAGCCAGCTAAAGTCAGATCTTCTATACAGTAGATAGACATAGCTTATCTCTATAGAGAGATATTTTTACTACTCTACCACATTCAAACAAACATTTCAATTTCAATTTTAATTTTAATCAAGTCTCCCATTTAGGATTTTGAAAGGCATGAGCTGGCAGTAAAACCCAGACATGTGGTAACTTTCCCTAATTTGGATGAGCATCTTTCTTTCATTTAAGAGGCATTTGACTGGTATACTTGCACATACACAAGTAAGGTCCCCCTCTTGAATGAAATGAATTCAGTTATTCTGTCACTCCTTTAAATGTTTGTGGTAGAATAGTACAAATACCTCTCTGTAGAGATGATTTCATGTCTCTTTACTGTAAACAGAGATTTAATTCCAAGCTTCAACCTTGAGCTTCAAGCAAGGCACCCAAAAATAATTAATTTCCCTAGTTAGTTCCCCGAACTACATTAAGCTCTGACTTCCACTAGGGATATGTAGGCATGAGGTTCACAAGGAATCTCAGCGAGCTAATAAAATACCAAAAATAGTCAGTCTGTCTGTCTGTCTTTTCAAATCAATTCAATTCCTTCTCCTAACACAAAAGAGAAACTTTCCCAATCATTAGCAATAAACACAAACACAATGACACAGAGAAGGTTCCTGTAGAGTACTACATATATGTAGGGTGTTTAAACACTTCCCTATGTATAACCGACCTCCCGGACTCCAGAATTTCTAGTCTAGGTGAAATCCCCACACTTAGCAAACTCCTAGGGTTTAGTTGAGATCTTTTTTTCCCTTTCCTACTCGTAGGACAAATAAGAAAGTTCGTGTGATATCGTAGGAAGAACTGAAATAAAATTCATCCCACCACGGGCGCATTCTCCTTCCAAATTTCGCGTGAAGGGTTTAGCGTGCCGTCCTCCCAAGTGAAACGGGGAGGTAAAGAAAACGACCACCACAGAAAAATGGCGACTCTGCTGGGGATATAAGTGTTAAAAACCTTGGTTTTTCATCCAAACCAATGGTTGACCTGTTGCTGGTCCAGCCCCAATGAGGAATTAGGGATGCCAAATTCCCCCTCAAACAAGAGAGGTCCTGCCTAACCTCTGTGTCATATCATGTGTTTGCTGCATTTATACTTGTTTACTTTGTTTATTCTGTATCGGGAAAGGGCTTGATTCCCCCTTGTGGTGAGAAATCCTATACCCGGATTTGAGTGCAACATAAGATAGGATGGAGGATGTCTTCCCGGTGAAGGCCCTCTAATCTTGGTTTCCAAGTCTACTCTTGGGATTTGCCTGGCTGGTTGTGATTAACCGCGCCACTGCATTCCGAGACTGATTTGTACCAGGAGGACCTAGAAACACATTAACCCCACTTAAAGCCTTTTTTAGGACGTAGAGCGGTGATTACGGAAGTAATTGTCACGCAGATACTACACTCAGAGAAAACTCTCTTATAGATACCAATCAACGTATCTTTAAGGTTGAGCAAAAACTCTGAGACCCCTAGAACCCGTTCTACAGGTACAAAAATCCTTAACCTTAGTTTACCATTGGGGCGGGATTTGCGTTTTGACTTCATGACCACTATACCCTTCAACGCCATGTTTGTTTAAAACTCTTGTGTGTGCATTCATGCATTCATGCATCATTCATTAATAAACAACTAAAAACAAAAAGAGTCTTTTTCGAGTCGTTTTTCAAGGAAACTAAATAACGAACGTTTTGAACTTCATAGAAAGAGAGAAACGGAGAAAGGACTTAAGGATCTATACCATGGATTACGGAAGAAAGAGAGCTAGGAAATACACCTTCAAGATTCCCCAGGTCGAGGAACTGGGAAAGCTCGGAAAACTGGTGGTCAACCCCCAGGCTTTCAAGGAGAAGTATGGAAAACTTCTGCCTTTGCTCAATACCAACATTGTGGATGGAATCCTTCCCACCTTGGTACAGTTTTACGATCCAACGTATCACTGCTTCACCTTTCCAGATTATCAGCTCATGCCTACGTTAGAGGAGTACTCTCGTCTGATTGGAATACCCGTGTACGCGCAAGATCCGTACTCCGGTTTGGAAAAGAATCCTGACGACATTATCATTACTGCAACTACTCCTTTGAACGTAGTCGACATCAGAACTCATATGGTGAGTAGAGGAGGAATTCAAGGATTGCCCTCCAAATTCCTGTTTGATCAAGCTCGGTACTTCGTCAGCGTCCAAGATATGAGCGCTTTTGAGGAAATCTTGGCTTTGCTTATCTACGGATTGTTTTTGTTCCCTAACATTAACGATTTCGTCGACATCAACGCAATTAAGATCTTCTTAATTGGAAATCCAGTTCCAACCTTGATTGCGGATGCTTATCACTCTGTGCATTCAAGAAACCTGCAGCGAGGAGGATTAATCACGTGCTGCGTACCGTTGTTATACGAATGGTTCGTTTCACACCTACCAAAGTCTAGCACTTTCTGGAATATGAGGGATGGTCTTTACTGGTCACAGAAAATCATGTCTCTCACTCATACAGACATTGATTGGTGTAGTCCTGACAACGACGAAACTAAGATCATTTTCAGTTGCGGAAGTTTCCCCAACGTACCCCTTATTGGAACTAAGGGAGGAATTAGTTACAATCCAGCTTTAGCCCGTCGTCAATACGGATATCCCATGAAGAATATTCCAAGTAACATCCAATTGGAGGGTCTGTTCTTCAAGAACATCGACGATCATGGCAACATGCTGAAGAAGGAAATTGTCCAAGCCTGGCGTCTTGTTCACAGTAAAGGGAGAAGATTGTTAGGAAAACATCTTTGCATCTCCCTGGATCCTTACCTTCAATGGGTACGCGTCAGAGCATTCAAGCTCAGGATGCCATATCAACATCAAGAACCTATTCCCCTAAGGGAACCAATTTACCTTTTCTCCACCGATGTTGAAAAACTGCAAGCGGCATTAAACAAGGTATGCCAAGAAAGGAATGCTTGGAGGAACAAGTATCGAATCGTCAACACAGAAAACGTTGAGATTCAGAACATCCTAAGAAGGAAGGATGAGTTACTTGAAGTACTCGATCGACAAGTGACACAAACGTCACTTTCTCATCATATCCCTCCTGCTTCCTGGATCATCGATCAGCTCACGTCAGAGAACGCTCAGCTCAAGAAACAGAAGAAGATGTTAGAACGTGAAGTCGGCTCTTCGTCAAAGTTTTAGAGTCCTTTCTCTCAGTTTCTCTGTATTTCCATTTTCAAAGTGTGTAAAAAACGGCGTTT